>NC_050460.1:48789791-48822291 GCF_903995425.1 Onychomys torridus
TCATATACATAGAATGAAAATAAACTTCTTTAAAAATAAAAATTTTCCTTAAAAACAAACATTTGATTTTAAAAAAAAATCCCTTGGTGAAGCCTGGGGGTGAGTGGCTGAGTGCTTGCCAAGTATTCCCAAGGTCCTGGGGTAATCCTCAGTGCTGCAATAAATAAATACCACTTGGGGATGTATGGAAATTTCACAATAAGTTGCTAGTGAAAGGTCATTAAGATGGCTCAGCAGACACAGGTGCTTGACCCAGAGCCTGGTAATCTGAGTTTGATCCCTGAGACTCACATGGTAGGAGGGCACTGACTCATGAAAGTTGTCCTCTGACCTCCATACACACACACACAAATAAATACAATATAATTTTAAATAAAGACTGAGCAAATCTCCTTTGATAAAAGACTTGACTTTTAAAAGTTGAGACAGGACAACGTTTCTTTTGAGCTCCTCACTAATTACTCAGACAAACAGCCACCTTATAGTCTTCAACCCACCTTTCTTTTTTGGGGGGGTGGGGGGTGGGGGTTGAGACAGAGTTTCTCTGTGTAGCTCTAGCTATCCTGGAACTCACTCTGTAGACCAGGCTGGCCTTGAACTCAGAGATCTACCTGCCTCTGCCTCCTGGGTGCTGGGATTAAAAGCATGTGCCACCGAAGTCTGGCTAAGCCATCTTTCGAATACTGAGGTCTAACATTAGATACATACATGTTACTTCCATGACCTCAGCAGATCACGGAAGAGCTACTGCACGTTCACAGGCAAAAACAAGCAGAAAGTAACTGAGGTAGAAAAAAACTATTTACGTGGGGGAAGAGTACCCTTGACCTAAGGACCAAATCTACACAAAAACAAAGGACCTCTGGATTTCCGCTACCTTCTGATTTTCACTACGGCCTGCCAAGGGCGCAGACTCAGAGGCTGCAACCAGAACAAAAACATCCTCAATCTCATGTCTTGTATCGCATGGATGGTCTGGAGGATGGGTTGCTAGCATCTAATTTAACCTTTGTAACAATACAATGGCCTTCCAATCACCATGTTAGTCCCTACTCCCTGAATTTTTTTATGAGAGAGAGGCAGAGAGACATTGAGAGACAGAGAGAGAGAGAGAGAGAAGACCCAGACACGTGGGCTTAAGTACCGGGAAGTCAGAGGCCGGCAACTCCCTGGGGTTCGCTAGCCAACCACCCTGTCCTTATTGGTGGGTCCCACACCAATGAGAGACTCCATCTCAAGTTGTGGGAACTGCAGACATGGCTCAGCACTTAACAGCCTGTTGTGGGGGTTTGAAAGAAAATGGCCCCAAAGGGAGTGGCACTATTAGGAGGTGTGGCCTTGTTAGAGTGGATGTGGTCTTACAGGAGGAAGTGCGTCACTGTGAGGGTGGGCTTTAAGGTTTCTTTTTTTCAAGCTTTCCTCTGTGTGATAGTCAACATCCTGTTGCCTCTGAGTCAAGATGTACAGACTCTCTGCTACTCTAGCACCACGTCTGCCTGCACACCACCATGCTCCCCACCATAATAATTGACTGAACCTCCGAAACTGTAAGTGAGCTACCTCAATTAAATGTTTTCATTATAAGAGTTGCCATGGTCATAGTGTCTCTTCACAGCAATAGGAAAACCTAACTAAGATATGTGGACTGTTCTTCCATAGGACTGCTGGTTCCCTAAGATGGTTCACTAACACCCATAAGTCCAGTTCTAGGGAGAGCCTGCAGGCACCTGCTCACAAGCCCATGACCCATCACATACATACGCATAATTTAAAAATACATCTTTATTTTCTTTTAAAGTTGTGGACAGGCCTGAGGAATACTGAGTTTGACTGTGCCCCCTACATACCTGCACACAAATATATGTGCACACATACACATGAACACCCACATTAAAGGCAGGTGCTACCATGCTCTCTTACAAATACAATTTAAAACAAGACACCTGGCAAAAAGCATTTGATCTTCTACGGCAAATGCCAAAGTATAAATGAGCACGTCCTTCAAGCCAGCCGCATCTCTAGGTCTTTTTTAAGATGCTGTAAACCAGGGGTGGGGGGATGCATGCCTTTAATCCCAGCCCTCAGGAGGCAAAGGCAGGGAGATCTCTGAAAAAGGCCAGCCTGGTCTCTAGAGCAAATTCCAGGGCAGTCAGGGCTACACAGAGAAACCCTGTCAAAAAAAAAAAAAAAGAAAGAAAGAAAGAAAGACATGCTGTGACTTACAAGGAGAAATCCCAGGGTTCTTTGTGCTAAGATTTGAGTATGGCCCACAAGCTCCTGCATAGGAATCTTGATTCCCAGGGCAATGTTGCTACCCAGCATTGAGAGGTGTTGAGACCTTCAAGAGGTACCGAGGTTACTAAGTAGGATTAATGCCACTCTTGTGGGACTGAATTAGTTAGCCCCAGAACACAGCACGGTGAACCCACCCACCCACCCACCCACCCCACTTCCAGGCAGGTTTCCTCTCTTCCTCATGCCTCATTTATCTATCTGCCTGTCTATGCTTCCACAAAACACAAGGCCCTAAGCAGATGCAGCTGGGATGAGATACTGCTGTACCCTAATAAAATGTGCCTGAAGATCAAAGAACAGAACAAGCCACAAGTTAAACACAGAGGCCAGGCAGTGATAGCACACACCTTTAATCCTAGCACTCGGGAGGCAGCAATCTGTCTGGATCTCTGTGAGTTCAAAGCCACCCTGGACTACATGAGATTGACTCAGTCTAGGAGAGAAACGGAGCCAGGCAGTGGTGACACACGCCTTTAATCCCAGTCCTTGAGATCCCAGGCCTTTGTTCGGGAAGCACACACGCCTTTAATGTCAGCACTAGGTAGGAAGTGGTAGGGCTGGGCAGAGAAAGACATACAAGGCATGAGGAGATAGGAATTAAATAAAGCTTTTCGGCTGGAGAGCTTTCGGCTGAGGACTCAAAGGTGTTCAGTCAGAGGATTTCTGGAGTTGGCTAGGTAAAATGTGGTGGTGGCTTTTCCCTTTGTCTCCCTGACCTTTCAGCATTTACCCCAATGTCTGGCTACGGGTTTCTTATTAAAAGACCATTTCAGCATTCAGGCAACGTGCAGTCACCTGGTCTTGGACGTCTCAGCTTCCAGAATCCTGTTTCTAGCCTTCAATGGGAGTGTGTGTGTGTGTGTGTGTGTGTGTGTGTGTGTGTGTGTTACACATACATGCACTCAGGAACACACACATATTAAACAAACAAACAAACAAATAAATAAATAAATAAATAAATAAATAAGCAAGCAAGCCGGCAATAGTAGCACACCCCTTTAATCCCATCTCTTGGGAGGCAGAGGCAGGCAGATCTCTGTGAGTTCAAGGCCAGCTTGGTCTACAAAGCAAGTTCCAAGACAGCCAGAACAGTTACACAGAGAAACCCTGTCCCCAAAAAACAAAACGTAACAAAAAGGTGAGGAAAAATTAAACAAATAAACCTCTCTCTCTCTCTCTCTGTAGAAACTGCACTGAGGATGTGGCACGGTTGACAGAATGCTTGCCTAGCATATACCACGTCCTGGCTTCAATCCCAAGCATTACATAACCCGGGCATGATGGTACACACTTCTAATTCCAGTACCAGAGAGGTTCGGGCAGGGGGGGATCAGAATTTCAAGGTCATCCTTAGATTCCTTGCCAGTTCTAGGCCAGTGTGGGGTGCATGAGCCCCTGCTTCAAAACAGGAAGAAAACAGAAAAAGCAACCAAAGGGTGAGGCAAGGCCCCCCCTCTAACACCCTACCACTTTGCTCTGATTAAAGATGAAAATAATATTAACTCACCCGTTTCCAAGTCCTCTTCACTTCCATTCTCCTTGGCCTTGGGTGACATTAGGGGGTGGGGGAAGAGACAGAGACAGAGACAGAAAGAGACAGAGAGAAAGAAGAGAGAATGAACACATTTGAACTACACATGAGATTCCTTTCATCTTTAAGGGGTTGGGAGTGGGGAACAATATTCAGAGAATAGATGTGCTTTATGAAAGTCCAACAACCTGAATTTGATTCTGGATCCCACAAGGTAGCAGGAGAGAATCAACCTCCACATGCTATAGCACGCAAGCACATGCACACACACACACACACACACACACACACACACACACACACACGCTAAATAGGATGATGGTTGGAGAGAGAGCGAGAAAGGGAGAGAGAGAGAGGGAGGGGGTGACAAAGAAAAACAAGGTTTGGGTCTATCTAGGCTAGTTCAATTCCCCTCCCACGCCTCACTTCTCCCGCTCAACTAATCCTCCTCGGAAGCAGCTGGGACTAAAGACTCTTCTTTATAGGTAAATGTGAACAACAAGAGAGATCACCTACAGGATGGCATAAGGGAGAGTCAGCATGATGTGGCTGAACACAGCTGTGAAGGGAAAGTCGTGTCCCTCTACTGGGAAACAGTCATTTGATAAAGCTCAATGGCTGTGGAGGAGCGAGCCAGCCTTAAAACTGAACCTCCTGTGACCAGCCTGGCCAGATCTCTGTTGCCCTGGAGAAGCAAGTCCAAGGAAAAGGCTTAAGTGCTGAGAAACAGACCATCTAGACAGCACCAAACCTGCCTTCTCTGCGAGTCTAGACATAGATCCTCCAGCCCTGTAGAGCTCTGAGAAAATGTGGCCCCATGCTCCACCTGAGTGGAGAACTCTGAGACAGAACACCCAGCCAAGCCACTCCCTGCCTCCTGGGCCACATGGAACTGCCCTGATAGAAGATTCTTTAAAAGAGAGACATTTGCCTGAGGGTGATGGTGCACACCTTTAATTCTAGCACTCGTGAGGCAGAGGCAAGCTGATCTCCATGAGTTCAGGGCCAGTCTGGTCTGTGTATTGAGTTCCAGACCAGATGGGGATACATAGTGAGGCCTGGCAGGGAGGGAGGATGCTACCAGACAATTATTGAAACAATAGTCTCCAAGGAAGGGAAAAGCTAATTCTTCAATGCCACCCAGAAGAGGAAATTGCCTCCTGGGAAGAGATGTCATACAGTTCTGACAACTTGTCAGACCAGCTTGTAGAGACCAAGATGGTCATGGGTCAGTAACTAGGCCTGCTTAGTTATGAATACCTCTTGTCCTCTACTAAAACCTAAACTTCGAATCCAGACAAAGACAGACTCAGGGGTCACTGGACCGACCCCATGTGGCCACAGTAAAGAAATCTTTCTCAGCTTTTCAACATTGCTTGTCTCTTTAATTGGTCTGTTTTAGCCACGTGGCCCTGCCTAGCACGCAGAAATTGCCAGAAGCCAGGCTTTGACTGGAGAAACTCTGGAGTCATAGACTGTGTGAGACAATAAATGTTTTCCATTCATGCTGCTACATGCTTGAGACAGTTTGACCCCCAGCAATTCACAAGACAGTGAGTGGCCTCGTACATAGTTGATGGATCATTCTTTTCTTCTGAGTCTAAAGAATCTCGTAAGAACTTTATCACATGTCAAGGGTATTTTCCCGTGTTGATCATCTGAAACTCAGACAATGGACCTTTCACCAACTTGCACATTCAGGGACTTGCCTGTTGACATCTTGCCTTCCCCTAAGAGGACTTGCAAAATAAATGGTGCCTTCAAAATGGGAAATACAAAGAATTAATCTATCCTAAATCAAATTAGTAACATCACGTCCTCAAAGATTCCTGGTAAGGGAGCCAAAAGGTGCCACCTCAGAGAAGTGGTTTCTATTGACAAAGACAAAGTGGGTAGCTGCCAAGGGGAGGGGCCGGGAAGGGTGGACAGAGGGGCCTCAACCCCGCCACCATGCGCCATGCTGCCACTAGATGGCAGTGAAGTTGTATCATGCAATTACTCACTTAACAGGCTGAAGTACTTTCAATGAATGTCACCGAGTTGGGGGGGGGGGGGGACAAAGACATTTTTACTTAATTGCTTAGTTGACATAATTTTTAAAGTGCTATTTCTATTTGGGAATTAAAGTTAAGTTTAATGTGTTGAGTTGTGGCCAAAAGTCATTTTTGAAAAAAGGTAAGTTTTAATGTGTTCCTTATTTATCTTAAAAATTGGCAGCCTAGAGCCAGTGAGATGGTTCAGTAGGCACCTGCTCTGTAAGCCTGGTGACCTGAGTTCAGTCTCTGGATCACACACATAAATGTGGAAGCAGAGAACTGACTTCACAAAGTTTCCCTCTGACCACGTGTGCCTTGATACATGCACCATAAACACCTCTCTCTCTCTCTCTCTCTCTCACACACACACACACACACACACACACACACACACAAATAAAACTTTAATAGCTTTAAAACTATCTTAATCACTGGACTTTATAAGCATTCATCCAGCTATTTGTTATCTTTAATTTGGGGTAGTTTTAAAGAGAATGAGGCACAGTCATTTCAATTTTGAAAGATTGGCACCGATAGATGGAATTAGAAAAGGGCACCCATAATTACAGCTCACTTTTCCTTCCCTTCCAATTAGTCCTGACTATAAGAGGTCATCTAGCTTAATAATTAAGCGCACAGGCCTTGGAACTAGATTGGGTAGCTTTGGATCCCATTTCCACTTTGAACTGTGTCTCATTATCTCCCTCAAAAACAAATGAGTTTTTAACATGAATCAGTATGCATGGAGTGCTGGGGGTAACGCTTGTTACTTCGACATGCGGTTTAAATATTGACTAGTCATATTTGCAAACCTAAGGTCCCCGTCTCTGAGGTACCGTGTACTGTGGAAGCACATAGTAAAAACTGAAGCATTAACCAATACTCAGAATCAAAATCCACAGCTAAAAAGTCAAAAAGAATCAATGGGAACTGGTCCTGACTGTTGACAGAATAAACTAGAACACAACCCATCAAAATCTGAAGTCAGTGAACTTTCACCCCCATAACAGCAAATCACTCCTATTTATTGACGGAGGAAACTCCCCCAAGACAAGCAAGCAGCAATATTAGCACAGCTGAAACCCTGAACCATTAGCACACACTGCCATCTATCTACTTTATTCTTGTTATTGCCACTCAATCTAAGGAACTCGACCTTCATTACCCTGGAGAAGGAAGGAATGACAGCCAAGCCCAGAGAGAGAGAGAGAGAGAGAGAGAGAGAGAGAGAGAGAGAGAGAGGGAGGGAGGGAAATTTCTTTGAAGCTTAGGCTCAAGAAGTAAGTTGTTTGGAGGGAGGGAAAGTTCACAGCTTCCTCTGGTCCCAAACAACTCAAAAACATTTTGCTATTGGAGAAAAACGAGGAGACTTGGAAGAAAAGCACAAAGGGACTGTTCTTGATTATCCACCAGCCACCAGTGCGCTCCAGAGAATGGATCCCCTTCTCTCCCACTGCTGAGCTCAGAGAAAGGAATAACAAAACACCCAAGTACGCATGGGGCTTCTGGAACAGAATACTCAGCCCCACTGCAGGTGGGAGCCGCACACTGAAGGGCTCCTCAGTCCAGCAGCTAGCAGAGCAGACGGATATCAGCATGGTGTGTGGAGGCAGATGGCTCTGTAAGAGAGGCGCCACAGAAGTCCCCGAAGCCACAAAGTGGTATGGTGGCGGCACATGGCTGCCAGAAATACAGGATGAGCCCGGGTCTCTCCCCGTGGGTGCAGCTGGTGAGGAGACGGGAGAATTTTCCCACCAAGTGGGACATCACACCAGAGAGGCAGAGAAAAGCGGCAGACAGGGAAAGGCTGGGCCCTGGGAAACAAGGAAGGGTGTGGCTGGGAAAACCCTGGAAAGTGGGTGTATCCTGCAGGAAGAGGTTTCAGCTGTTTTCAGAAAGATCAACCAGAGACAGGATTGCTCATTTCTATCACCTGGAAGTTCACGGCAGTAGGGGCCTAGCAAACCAGCTGTGACCTGGTTTGCTTGATTTGCTTTTCTGAGATTAAACCCCTTGACCAAAAGTAACATGGGGAAGGGAAAGGTTTCTTTCAGCTTACACTTCCAGGTCACAGTCCATCCTTGAGGGGAACCCAGACAGGAACTCAGTCAGGAACGGGAGCAGAAACCATGGAGAAACACTGCTCACTGGCTTGCTCCCAGGCTTCTGGTCAGCTGCCTTTCTTACTGGGCCCAGGCCCATCTGCCTAGGGATGGTACCACCCACAGTGGCCTGGGCCCTCCCACATTAATTAGCAGTCAAGAAAATCCCCCCACAACCATACCCCTTTGATGGAGCCAATTCTTCAACTGAGGCTCTCTCTTCCTAGGTGTGCAAGTTGACAATTAAAATTAACCATCACAAAGGGCTAAAGCTTCCCTGCTCCAGGACCCCAGGTCATCCAGGGTGCCAGCTTGCTGATGCTTTCCTGCCCTGGTCCAGAATATTACCCTGCACCCTTAAGGAAATTAAGGTAGCTCACTATTGTCACATCCCCATTCCAGCCTGGGAAGGAGAAAGACGTAGAGTGTAAAGCCAAGGGCTGGTAGGAGCCATTTTATACCACGACCATATATATATTCTTAAAATAAAGCTGTAGCCCCTTATAAAACCTTAACAGATTTTGACTTTGCAATCATTGAGATACAGTAAAATTTTAATAACATTGTCAGCTACATTTAAAAATCTTCAGTATTAAAAAGAGTTCTGGCACATATATTTATTCTTTTTATTTCCAAATTCCTATGTAATTTATTCCCCAACTTCGTTCTCCAGATGGTTAAAAAATGGATGCAGAGGGCTGGGGTGTAGCTCAGTTGGTATAATGCTTGCCTAGCATGTGTGTCATCCTGGGTTGAAGCCCCAGCCTGAATAAACCAGGCATGGAGGTGCATACCTGGATTCCCAGCACTTGGGATCTGCAGGCAGGAAGAGCATCCTTGGTTGTATGTCCAGTTCAAGGTCAGCCTGAACTACAGGAGACTGGGTCTCCAAAAGTAAAACCAAAACCAACAGAAGAAAAGTAATAGCCTTGGGTACAGATTCACAAGGGCAGCCAGTCCACAGGGTAGACCATGTCTATGAGATAGCTCAAAGCAAAGACCTTGTCTAAACAAAGACAATGATAACCGATTAAAAAAGAAAATCAATTAGATTGTCCCTTGTGTATAGTGATATTTTATTTGTATTGAAATGTGATTTTATTTGTATGTTAATAAAGTTGCCTTGAGGTCAGAGCAAGCCAGAGCAGAAGCTGAGCGGTAGTGGCGCACGCCTTTAGTCCCAGCACCTGGGAGGCAGAGCTAGGCAGATCTCTGTGTGTTCAAGGACACAGCCAGCATGGCAGACTCACTCCTTTAATCTCAACCATAGAAGACCTGGAGGTCTGTACAAACAGGCAGTGACGAGGAGGTCATGTGGCTGGGTTTACAACCAATGAGAAAACAGAACATAAAATCTATAAAAAAGATAGGACACAGAGAGGTAGCTCTCTTGCAGAGAGGAAAGACAGCAGAAGCAGTGAAGGGTAAGGTTTCCACTCTTGCTCTGACCTCGTGGTTTTTAACTCTGCAATTGGTTCTATGTTTCTTATTTAACAAGCCGGTTACATCTACACTTGTGTTTGTTACTTTTCTCTGGCTGGGATAAAACACCATAACCAGAGCAACTTAAGAAGGAGTTTATGTTGGCTTGCAGTTCCAGAGGGTTAGAATCCATAAGGGCGTGGCAGAGGCAACTGGCCGGCACGCAGCTGGACCAGGATGCTGAGAGCTTGCATCCTGAACCAGAAGCTCAAAGCAGAGAGAGAGGCACACAGCGAACAGTGCAAGGTCTTTGGAACCTCAAAGCCCACCCGCCAATGACGTACTTTCTCCAGCAACACTACACTTCCTAGATCTCCCCCCAAAGAGTGCTACCAACTGGGAACCGAGTGTTCAGATGCCAGAGCCCTTGGGAGAAATTTGTCATTTAAACCAATACCTCCCTCTTAGACATCTGCACTAGAAATAAGACCTGAGAGGATATGTAGCAGCGGAAAGAGAGGGAGAGGCACAGACAGTGCCACCATCAGGCTGTGAGTCAGCAGCCAAGGTCACCAGCAGGCTGCAGACTCACAGTAATTGACCCTCTGCTCCACTGTCCTGTTGCAGTATATGTCAGCCAGTGAAGGTTAACGAAAGGTCAAGAGAAAGTCAAGATCAGTGAAATGGGCCTCTGGCAGGCCTCCAATCCCCTCACACATTAGCATGGAGGTGTTAGAGATGGAGGAGTCTGGGGGGTTCTGAGTGGGTGAGCATCCCTGCTGACTGTGTAGGGGGGCGCAAGCGGGGAATCCATTTGATGTCTGAGTTCAGAGTTGGTCGAGTGGGGCAGCTGGTGGTTAATTTTATAACGCAGCAACAAAACACTTCAGTGTGCAAACTGTAATCATTCTCATGATGGCAGGTAGCATGCTAACATGTGGTTAAAGAGAACCAGTAAGTCAGGAACTTCTGTTTGTACCCGGTGTTTGCCCTAACCCTGGCATTGCCTGCACCATCTCATAGGGTAACTTTTTCACATCTTGCCTTGTTTACAGGAAAATTGCATATCCTATGCCCTTCAATGTAACCATAAGTAACCGCTCTTCGAAGTATGAACTATAGAGAGGCCAGAGAGAAGGCTCAGTGGATGAGGGCACTTATCACCAAGCCTGGTGACCCGAGTTTGATCCCTCGTGCCCATACAGAGGAGAGAAAGAACAAATCCCACCAAGTTGTCCTCTGACCTCCTCGTGTGGTGTGGCACAGATGTGACACCCACCCCTTCCACATGCACACAAAATAAATAAAACAGTAGTAAAAAAAAATCTAAGTCAAAAATACAAGAAGAAAGGTATAAAATGTAGTTTTAAAGATTTGCTTTCTTTTTTAATTTTATGTGTATGTGTGTTTGCCTCCACATCTGTGTCTGGTGCTCCCAGGGGGTGGTCCCCTGGAGCTGTATGGAGTCACCCATAGTTAATGGGACATGGGTGCTGGAAACCAAACTCGGGCAAGAGCAGCAAGTGATCTTCACTGCTAAACTGTCACTCCAGTCCATAAAATGATTGTTTAAATTAGAAGTTGAAGCCGGGCAGTGGTGGTGCACGCCTGTAATCCCAGCACTCGGGAGGCAGAGGAAGGTGGATCTCTGTGAGTTCGAGGCCAGCTTGGGCTACAGAGCTAGTCCAGGACAGGCTCCAAAGCTACAGAGAAACCTTGTCTTGAAAAGACAACCAAAAACAAACAAACAAACAAAAAAATTAGAAAGGGGCCAACTACCCCGAGCACTTGTGGAGGACCAAGGACAACTTGTCGATTCTCCTCTCCCATCTTGCTGAGGCAGGGTCTCTTGCTCCATGGCCCTGCAGTGTACTCCAGGCTGGCTGGCCTGTAGGCTTCTGGGTGATTCTTTCGTCTCTGCCTCCCATCCCTTCTCACTATGGGGGTGCTAGGATCACAGGTACCTGATACTGCATCCTGCTTTCTTTCTTTCTTTCTTTCTTTTTTTTTTTTTTTTATAAAGACAGGGTTTCTCTGTGTAATAGCCCTGGCTGTCCTGGAACGCACTCTGTAGACCAGGCTGGCCTCGAACTCACAGAGATCCACCTGCCTCTGCCTTCTGAGTGCTGGCATCAAAGGCGTGTGCCACCACTGCATCCTGCTTTTTATAGTCCGCAACTTCCAGGAATCAAGCTCACCAGGGAAGTAGGTCTCTTTCTTTTGCGCTGCTATTTATTCTCGGCAGAAGAATCTATAATGAAAGTCAAGTTAACAAAAGAAAAGCCTGCAAACTGTGTTTCCATTTTCTAGGTCTAAAGAAATGAGGCCACCTGTGGATTTTCAAGTTTGATGAAGTGGCTGGTGGTGGAGAGATAAGAGTGAATGAACAGGTCTGTCACGATCCCATGAAAACCTCCCAGAAAATTTGGCCACACTGGCTAATCTGGACTTTTCTTTCTGTCCTCAGCCATCAGTGGTAATGTGCCTCTTCTCTTAAGGACAGGGTAAGCACCTCTCATGTAAGGATTTCATGATCTGCTTAGAGGAAGGTTAGAGAATTCTCTCATGGCTTGCTTGAGAGATGGGGAGAAGGTTAGAGTCCTTTCCACTTCTGGATTTGCAAATGACACCTTGCTGCTTATGGACTCCATCATCAAAATCACTACATCAATAGGTAAGATCCAAGAGGCTTGCTCTATGCTGTAAGCAAAAAAAGGTGAGGCTGGAGAGGTAGTTCCATTGGCACTGTGCTTGCCAAGCAAGCTAGAGGAACTCAGTTATATTCCCAGCTCACACATAAAAAGCTGGGCATGCTTGCCTGTAACTCTGGCACTAGGGTGGCTGGCTAGGGAGCCTGGGTTTCAGTGAGAGGTGGTTCTCAAAAAAAGGGGGGTGGCTTTCACACACGTATATGCACACACACACACACACTGGGGTGGGTGGAAAGGGCAAGATTAAAAGTTTAAATATGGGAGTCCTTATGACTTAATTTCTAAGATCAAGGAACAAAGACTAGAGAGAATTGTAATCTGTGTATAAGCAAATGCTCTTACAGCTAGATGTTACTTTGTTTACTTTGGTTTTTATTTGTTCGTTTCAAGATGTCTTTTATGCGTATGGGTGTTTTGCCTGTGTCTGTGTACCACATGTGTGCCTGGTTCCTGGAGGAGTCCAGAAGAGGGTGTTGGGTGCTCTGGAACTGCAAATACAGATGGGCATGAGCCAGTATGTGGGTGCCTGGAATCGAACCCAGATCCTCTAGAAGAGCAGCCAGCGCTGTTTCTTAACCCACTGAGCCATCTCTCCACCCCAGTTTGTTTACTTTGAATTACAGCATTTCAGTACAGAAAGCTCATCTTGTTTCCTAAAAATTACCCAGTGTATTTCATATGCACTCCTGAAATTAAAACCTGCAGTTCTTTTTAAAGAACTTGCTTATTTTTCATTTATGGGCATGTGTATGTGCCTGTGTGAGTTTATATATGTTGCATGTACATGAGTATCAATAGAGGCCAGAGGGCATGGGATTCCTTGAAACTGGTGTTACAGGGAGCCTCATGGTATGGGTGCTGGGAACCTAGGTCCTCTGCAAGAGTAATGGGCACTCTTAACCTCTGAGCCATCTCTCCAATCCCTAGAATTTGTAGGTGTGTGTGTGTGTGTGTGTGTGTGTGTGTGTTTACATGTGTTACACAGTTGCCGATATAGGTCAGAGGACAGCGTTGGGTATTGTGTACTGTCTACCTTAGGCCTCGTTGATTGTTTTGTTTGTTTGTTTGTTTTTGTTTTTCGAGACAGGGTTTCCCTGTGTATCTTCGCGCCTGTCCTGGATCTCGCTCTATAGCCCAGGCTGGCCTCGAACTCACAGAGATCTGCCTGGCTCTGCCTCCCGAGTGCTGGGATTACAGGTGTATGCCTTGTTGATTTTGTGATGCTGCAAATCAAACAGGGCCTCACGCATGCCAGGCAAGTGGGCTAGCAATGCCCAGCCCTCATCTGTTCTTTTGAGACAGTCTCAATGCATGGATCTCATCAAGTTGGCTAGGCTGGCTGTCCAGTGAGCCCCCAGGATCCCTTCTCTCTCTTTCCAGTGTTGTGATGATATCATCTGTTAGCACACATGGCTTTTTTCTAATGTGGGTTCTAGGAATCAAACTTGGGTCCTTGTGTTTCTATAGCAAACATTTTACCAACTGAACCAGCTCCCTGACCTCCAAATTTTCATTTCTTGTCTTTGTTTTTTCTTGTTGTTATTATATTTTAAGATTTATTTTTATTTTTGTGTATGTGTGTTCATTTTGCATGGATATTTGCTTATGAGTGCAAGTTCCCAAAGAGGTCAGAAGAAAATGTTAGAGCTAGAGTTACAGACAGTTATGAGTGGTACAATGTAGGTTCTGGGAACTAAACTTAGGTCCTCTGGAAGAGCAGCTAGTGCTCTTAACCACTGAGCCCTCTCTCTGGCCCCTAACCTAGTTAGTTTAATATTCAATTATATAAAAAAAACAACCTTTGCATTTAGTGTTAATCATAGCATAAAAGCAATGATATAAAAATAGAGTCTTGAGGTGAAAATATGCTCTCTAATAGAGCTACCTTCCCAAAAACTAATGCAAGAAATAAAAAAAAAAAGTTTAACATGAAACTAGAAATTATAACTTATTTTAACCAATACAAGAACAGCGCCACTAACTTCTAGGGCATGACTTGATTTGGAAGCTGAATGTGGGTCAAGTTATTCTCTTGAAACTGAACTCCCAGTGTAGCATTTTTATATTGAAAAATATGATTGAACAACCTATGAAGGTTCTATTTTCCTGCCCATAGTTCTTTGGTTACAGCTTACACCATGTTTTTCGTTTTGTTTTGTTTTGTGGCCAGGTCTCCTTTATCTCAGTGTCTTAGTCAGTGTTCTACTGCTGTGAAAAGACACCATGACCAGGGCAACTCTTAGAAGAAAGCACTTAGTTGGGGCTGGCTTACAGTTTCAGAGGCTTAGTCCATTATCATCATGGCAGGAAGCATGGCGGCATGTGGGCAGACATGGTGCTGGAGAAATAGCTGGGAGCCCCAGTGATACACTTCTTCCAACAAGGCCACACCTCCTCTTCCTTTCAAATTGTGCCATTCCCTGGTGACCAAGCTTTCAAATCTATGAGCCGATAAGGGCCACTCCCATTCAAACTTAAAACATAACCATGAATGACCTTGAGGTTCCAATCCTTCAGCCATCGCCTCACCAGTGCCAGAATTACTATCCTCCACCATGCCCAGATTTAATGCAGTGTTGGGGATGCATCCCAGGGTTTTATGCACTCTAAACATGCACACTACCAGCTGAGCTACCAACCAGAAATTCTAATATTCTTAAGGTCTCTGAACCCTAGTAACTTTGCTAGTTGAGTTCTGTCCTCAGACCTACTCAACTGTTTGGTTAGGCCCAGGGTTTTTATTTATATTATTATTATTATTATTATTATTATTATTATTAATTATTTTATTGTCATAGTTAGGGTTTCTATTACTGTACTGAAACACCATGACCAAAAGCAAGTTGGGAAGGAAAGGGTTTATTTGGCTTACACTTCCACATCACTGTTCATCACTGAAGGAAGTCAGGACAGGAACTCAAACAGGGCAGGAACCTGGAGGCAGGAGCTGATGCAGAGACCACGGAGGAGTGCTGCTTACTAGCTTGCTCTCTGTGGCTTGCTCAGCCTGCTCTCTTATATAGCCTAGGATCAGCAGCTGAGCCCTACCCACAATGGACAGGGCCCTCCTACATCCGCTCTTTAAGAAAATGCACTATAGCTGGATCTTATGGAGGCTTTTTCTCAATGGAGATGCCCTCCTTCCAGATGACTCTAGTTTGTCAAGTTGACATAGTACTAACCAGGATACTTACTAGTCTTTAAAAGCATAAAAAGAAAAGGAAGTCGTCACTCTATTGGTGAAATTATTAAGGCCACTCCACGTAGTTAAAAGGGAGGTTTATTTTGTGGGGTAACTTACAAATGAAGGGGTAGGTTGTAGGGTCTGGCAAAGGTATAGCGCAATCCGGCGGTGTTCTCTGGAGAACTCTGCTCGGTCTACCTCCAGCGTCCAGAGTCCGGGAACCAAGAGAGAGACCTCTTCCCGATCCTTGGGCTTCCGCTTCCTCCTCTGCCCTGCCTTGTGGGTGTGACCATTACCGAAGCCTCAATGGGGGTTGGAACTTCCAGGCCAATGCTGGGATGGCTATCCACTACATCACTCCACCTCAGTCCCAGTGGCAACTGGCTTAAGCTGTTTCATGTAGGATGAAGGTTAGCCATGAATGCTTCCAACTAGGTTACACGGTCAAATATACACCTGCACAAGTTCAGGAAGCTCCGTTCCTGTGGTTTGTTTTGCTTTTCAAAACAAGGTTTCACTATGTAACAGCCCTGGCTATCCTGGAGCTCACTCTGTAGGCTGTTGTTTTTATCTAAGTTATTCTATTGGCCAATAAAGACTCGGGAGTCAGATGTTGGGGTGAAAACTTGCTAGATCAGAGAAGCTGAGAAGCAACCAGCTGACCCTCCTTTTCAGCCAGAGACCCAGCAAGAGAGCATCTCTCTGTCCCAAACCAAAAAGGTCCACAAATCTCTGAGCCCCTCCCTTCTCCTCCCTCTGTGCCTCTCTATCCATATCCCTTGGTCCTCCCTAATCTCTATGGCTAATTCTTGTCAACTAGTCACTGACTCTGCCCTCTGATGCAAGGTTAATTTTATTAACACAGTCTCAGAATTTCACAGTACATTGAAATATCATGAAATAATAGAGTAGGCTGGCCTCAAACTCACAGAGATTCACCTGCCTCTGCCTCCCAAGTGCTGGGGTTTAAGGCGTGCACCACCACCACCACCTTCGAAAACCTATTAATTAATCGTGTTCTCAGATAATGTGGTTGACTGGCCCATGATGTCTTTAGGGAAACAAGCCAGACTTTCGCACACCCAGTCACCCCAGGAATGTCAAGAATGGATCACACATTGGTGGGGTGAAGAAGTCATGCCAGGAATGGTGAAGACAAATTTCACATAGATGACACCACCCTAGGGATGGTGAAGATGGATCACACAGAGATGAAATTGGTAGGTTCCAAACCAGGGACAAATAGATAACTGAGGTGCCTATTGATATATCAAAGCTGACACTGGCCACCAGGTTCTCCCAGCCTCCATCCCTCAGTCCCTACTTGTTACAGGCTCCTCCTGGCTGGCACACCCCACCCCCTATCCTAAACTTCTGCAGTCCAGGGACTGGGCTGGGCTTGCCCTTCCTCAGCTTCTCTGAACCCTGTATTTCAGCCATTTGGGCTACACCAGTCTCTTGTCCCAGGCTGACCTCTAGGTCGGTGGCTTCTCTCTTGCTCTCTCTGCCCCCACCCTCCTCACGTGGCCTGGTCCAGTCTGGTCATGTCCACTCTGGACTTTACTCTGGCTGTATTCTCCCTTCTATCTATAATAACCCTCCTCCATCGTACCTAGGAGTATCATGCCCTCCTTTTCTTTCTTTTTCTTTGTTTATTCAGAAATCACTCCTGAAGTGGTGAGAATGAGTCTCATGCAGATGAGGTGACCCCAGGAATGGTAAGGATACATCACACATAGATGAGGTCACCCCAGGAATGGTAAGGATACATCACACATAGATGAACTCACCCTGGGAAGGATGAGGGTGAGTCCCACATAGAAGAAGCTTAGAGCATTTGCTGAAAATCTCTTGTCACTGAGACCAGAGAAAACAGAAAAGGTTAAATACAGAAAAGACCTTCAAAGGTCACCTCCCTCCTGGCATGGAAGAGGAAGCCAAGGTCCCAGAAGGCTGAGTATCTCTCACCAAAGAGCATTTACAGAGAAACCCAGCCTAAGACTGCAGGCGCCTTCTACTGCAGTAACAGAAATGGAAAGGGAAAAAAAAAAAAAAACCACCGCTGAGTGAGTCAGGCGAGTGGGAACACGGTCTCCCTTCCCCCTCCCTGGCGGTGGCAGGCAGCCAAGTGGAGCTTGCTGCATATTTAATTTAAACCTTTGTCTGCCCTGGCAAGGACAATGAACAATCTGTTTTATGTAAAAAGTCTTCCCTGAGGAAAGCCTCAGCCTCCAGCTGCGAAACTGATTGATGTTCTTAAAACCCCCCAGGAGCCTCTGCTGGGATCCGAGGTTGCAGTTTCAAAAAAAGGAAAGCATTCCAAACAAACAAACAACAACAAAATTTTTTCTCCCTTTTATTGTGATACTCTCAACGTGGGAGAATTAGCCTGAACCGAGTGGGAGAAGCATACAAATACAGTCTATATTTTACCAGCGGATTTCAGATGGGAAGGGCTGGGAAGGCAAGCTGCTGGGGACACCGGAGACTTGTCTAGAAGCTCCCTCGGCTCGACAAGCCTCTCCTAGATTGCCTGATCTGATCAATGAAGATACCAAAACATCCTAAAGATGCTCTCAAGCGAAAAGCAGGAATGCCACCTTTGGAAACCTTCACAAAATGTTGGGTAGAGATTGAAAAAAATCACCTTATTTTGAGAGTTCTGTGGGTTTTCTGGTAGCCTGTTTTCAGAGACCCTGATTTGGGGGGCAGGAGGGTGGGGAGAGGCAGGGATCACATGTCTTGTAAGACCAAGGTTTGTAGTATTGCAACCCAGTTTGGGGTCACCTCCAAATGTTCCTGGACCTTCTGGACTTCTGCTGGGGCCCTGTGACCTTGGCATCAGCTGGAGCCCAGTGCTCAAAGGTTAACACCTGCGTGTGCCCAGGAAACCCAAAGAGGGCAGAACCACTCCACGGGTTCAGGGTCTACCTCTGCCCCCGCCCACTGCCCCCCACCCTGTGTATCAGATGGAAGGAGACTTGGGTTAAGAGGCAAGGACCTGCCTTCCCCTTCTGGCTCAGGAGCCAAACTTCATCTTGGAGTCAGAACAAAGCCATGGTTGGATCAGACTGAGGAGCTCGAGCCTGTTTTTGGGACAGAGCCAGGACCCAGAAACCATTGCCATGAACCACCAGCTGGCTCCGGTCCCAGGAACATGTGCAGCTGCCGCACAGGCCAGACTGGGCCTGTTCACTGTCACAGTGCCAGCCCCTCCATTAGGCCTCCCGGTCTCTGTTCTCACCAGGCTCACACCCAATGCCCTGTGTACTTTGGCACCTTCCTGCTTTGAGGTGTGTCCTGGGATGGCTGAGGAGACCTCAGAAGCAGCGAGTGACCTACCTCCTCTTATCTTTCTGGGCATTACACGGTTGTTCTGAAACTCCTTGTGGAGGTCAGGGTAGATGGCTCCAGTTCCCTCTGAAGTTCATTGGTCTGATGAAAATGAGGACTGAGTCATTTCCCTTAACTCTGTGTGGTCTAATTTAAGTGCCTGTCATTAGTACTTCTAAGGAGAACACAGACGCCCTAGCCCTGGAAACAGAAATCCCTCTCCATATGCCCTAATGGTGGGGGCAAAAATCAATGAATGGCCACATTCACAGCTGTCTCCAGAAGTGTTTCCTGGTTGCTTGGGCATTAAGCTTCAGTAATAAAGTTAACAGCAGTATGATCATACTGAGGAGAGGTCAAAGAAGGGGAAATCGGTTTTGAAAAAGATCCTACCATTCTTTTTATACACAGGAGATTATCTCTGCACGCACAGCGATTTCTCAGGGTAAGTGTTCCCTCTGACCCACACTTATATGATCGGAAAGATCTGGCTTTTGCCCCAATTGTACTTTCTCTCAATTTTATGAGTCCCTTGAGTCTCAGCCCCAGCAATCTGATGGAGTCTAATAACAAGTCATTTGTAAATGATTTTTTTTTACTTGTGTGCATGCGTGCATGTGTGTGTATCATCACATGAGCATACTCACGCATGCACGTATGTATGTGAAGGTGCCTGCAGAGGCCGAAAGGTGTTGGATTTCCTGCAGCTGGAAAGTTGCAGGGAGTTGTAAGCCACCTGACATGGGTGCTGGGAAATGAACTCTGGTCCTCAGAGTTCTTAACCACTGAGCCATCTCTCCAGCTCCTCACAGCTACCTCTAGAATCTCTTATCACCAGACAAAGGACCACAGGTATTCAGTAAGCCTTGGTCTTCAGCACACTCTGTGATACAGAATAAAGGGCAGGCTGCCACAATGGAGCTGGTGCAATAGAGTTCAGGTGGAGGCCGGTAGGGCTGAAGCTCTAAGGCCAAGAAAGACAAGGTCTCTATGCTCAGGAAACTGGCAATGTAGGAGAGACTGTGGCTATGTTGCTTAACAAGGTGATAAGCACTCGCTAGCAGTGTGAACCAAGGGCTGTGGGAAGCCAAAGGAAGCGACGATTAATTAAGATGGGTATGTGGATTAAAGAACTGGGAATGTTTCCCAGAGAAAGTACCAGTTGAGTTGAGACAGAAAAGATGAGCAGGAGCTGGGCGGTGGTGGCGTACACCTTTAATTCTTGGCTCTCCGGAAGCAGAGGTGGGCGGATCTCTGAGTTCGAGGCCAGCCTGGTCTACAGAGTGAGTTCCAGGACAGCCAGGGCTACACAGAGACACCCTATCTGAGAAAACAAACAAACCAACGGAAAATGAGCTGTCTAGCTTTGATCAAGGAAGAAAGTTAGTGGGCAGAGTGGGCAGCAAGATGCATTCAGGAAGAGGCAGGATGCATAAGCCCTCCAGAGACTGAAATGTGATGGTACATGGCATGTTTGGAGCACAGCAGGTCCTCTGGAGTAGCTGGGGTGCGGGGAACCACCTGGGGGTGATATTTATCAGGCTGGATGGAGACTGTCCTGGAAAACAACCCCCTTGGACCTCATCCTAGAGGCAGGGGTCAACCACGTGGAGAATCTTAAGCAACAGACCAGGTCAAGGGATTTAAGTCAGCGCGCATGACAAACAAAATTGTCCACACAGGGACTCTGGAGGTCACTTGGCTGTCCCTTCTTCTCATGTGAGGGGTTGCCCTAAAGTGAGTCTCCTGCAGGGCTACCAGGTTCTCCTCACCCCAACTAGAAAAGCCACAGGCCTCCTCAAGCCTCAGTATTCAAATCTCAAGGGCTGGAAAGCTTGCTTTCTGAGACAACGCCTCAAAAGCAATTCACACCTAACTCACAGACTGTCTAGTACCCTAATGTCTGCCTATCCCCAGTGGTAATAAACCGTTCCTCACACTTTTTTCCTTAGGGAAAGTGATAGAAGGCAGAAACCTATCCTGGAACATTGAACGGCCATGTTCTAATAGACACCTTGCCTTGGATTAATAAACAAGCTAGACTATAGAAGACTTCTCTTTCTTGTGACATTTGTTTTCTAAATTTCTACAATGAAGCCTGCCTTTGAAATCTATTATCCCATAGGATGCTGGTGAACGCTTCCTGACTCTGGTACTTTGAAAAAAAAATACACTGTTTTTTATTTTACGTGTATGGGTGTTTTGCCTGAATTTATGTCTGTGCACCACATGTGTGCCTGGTGCTCCCACAGGCCAGAGGAGGACAGTTGAAGTCACATGGAATCGTGAGCTGCCAAGTGGGTCCCTGTAGGTCTCCGGCCCTCCCGTGGTGTTTTTTGACCAAGGTGACCTGTGAAGGCACATACAATGGTTGACCTAAAGTAGAACGGCCTGGGAATGGAGCAAGGCATTCCCACTTGTTGTAGGGGACTGGAGACTTGGCTCATCAGTTAAGAACAACATTCACTACTATTCATAAGGCCCTGGGTTTGATCCCCAGACAGGTGGAGGAACACCTCCTAATGTTATTTAATACCCCACTTTCTCTCTGCTCATCTTCACTAGGACCACATTTATTGGAAAGTTGAGTCTCACGGTTTTAGGAAAACTGCCAGTTAAAATCAGGTCTCTAACATTCAGATCTAATGGTATCGGAGAAGACTTCTGAATCAGTTGTCCAACCCATTATCATGAATCTCACCTGAACTGGATAAGTTTCATTCATATGTCTATGCTCACATGTGTTCCTACATCCATTCAATATGTGTTGAATACCTACTCTACTGACCAGTAGTCTAGGTTTTAGGATTCTGAAATACCATTGAATAACCAATTGACTGAAAACAATTAATACATATCATCAGATGCAGGAGTATAATTCATACAAGTTGAGCATCCAAAAGCAGCTTACACATACACAGACAGCCTTTGTACTGAAGATAGGCATCATGGACCAGCATTATTGGCGTGATTCAGTTTCTTACAGACACAAGTCTCTGGCAGTGTCCCCATCCTACTGAGTCAGACCCTGCATCTTTACAAAGGTTGACAGAAGAGCCCTGGGAACACTGGACTTGGAGGAGCATTCCAACCAGGCGGGCACAGTAGCACATGCCTGTGATCTCAGCCTTTGGGAAGTGGAGGCAGGAGGATGAGGAGGTCAAGGTCATCTGCAGCTGCACAGTGAGTTTGAGACCAGCCTGGGAGACCTGAGACACTGTTTATTAAACAAACAAACCTTTGAGAAGTCTAAGCACTTGTGATTAGGAAGAGAAGAGAAATAAGATGGAGAATAAATAATAGATTGACAGGTTGTGATGGACTGCTTCTCCTCTGACTGAAAGAACTACCAGCCACAGGCAGCCAATGAGTGGATCCTTCTTTCCCCCGATTTTATTTTATTTTTAATGATGTGTGTGAGTATGCCCACAAAGTTTCGGGTACCCAAGGAAGCCTCAAGAAGAGCAACGGATCTCCTGGAGTTAGAGTTAAAGGATGTTGTGAGCCATCTGATACGGGTGCTGGGAACTGAATTGAAAAAGCAGTAAGTACTTCTAACTGCTGAGCCATCTCTCCCGGCCCCTGGACAGACCCTTCTCAATAAACTGATTTCTCTGTTTGTTTAGTTAGTTGGTTGGTGTGTTTTGTTTGTTGGTTGGTTTGTTGGTTTGTTCTTTTGGTTTCCTGAGACAGGATCTCTCTACATGGCCCTGGCTATTCTGTGATTCGCTGTGTAGACCAGGGTGGCCATGAACTCACAGAGTTCTGCTTTTCTCTCTCAGCCTCCCTAGTTCTGAGATTAAGGGCATGCACCATCATGCCTGGGCTCGCTCGCTCTCGCTCTCTCTCTCTCTCTCTCTCTCTCTCAAGATTTATTTTACTTTTAGTTGTGTGTGTGTGTGTGTGTGTGTGTGTGTGTGTGAAGTATGTGCACCTGTGTGCAAGAACCTGTGGAGACCAGAGGAATTGGAAGAGGAATTGGATCCCCTGCAGCTAGAGTTAGAGGTGGTTAGTTGCAAGCTGCCCAATGTGGGGGCTGGGAACTGAACTTGGGTCCTCAGTAAGATTAGCAGGCACTCTTAACTGCTGAGTCACCCTTTTCGCCAGATCCAGGTGGATTGTTCTTAATGAATAGGTACTCTTCTGGGGACCGGGAGCCGAATGGTGGGAAACAGGAAAGTCTGTTGGAATCTTGGAAGATGCAGAAGGACCACATTTGGGAGCATCCAAGTGCTTGGAGCCTAGTTATCGGGCAGTTGCTCTGGTCCAGCCATCCCATGTCCTCTTTTCAGCTTAACTTAGATCAAAGGGACTTCTGCTGCTCACCATCAAAGCTACCTTAACTCACACAGCTTCGCTTTTCCCAAGATCCGGATCTGCTAAGAATAACTGTGTTTGGTCTGCCTCGGGAGACCCATATGTTTTCTCTTGCACTCCAGGCTCGACTCTCACAGCAGACACACACTGAGCTTCACCCACATCTGGCATGGCATAACAAAGTGTTTGTGCCATGTTCTTACGTCTCGTTACGTACTTTGGAAATGCTGATGTTTTTTTAATAACAAATATTATGGTTTAGGTTCATTTTCTACACATGAATTCATTTTTTGTAGTGTTATACATGCCACAGTGTGTTGGGGGTGTGTGGGGGGAAATCAAAGGACAACTTTGTGGAATCAGTTCTGTCCTCGCAATTTCATGTAGATTCAGGGATTCCAACTCAGATCACCAAGCTTGTGCAGCAAGTGTTTTTACCCTCTGAACCATATTGCTCATTCCTAGCACCCCTAATGTATCTGTGTGTGTGTGTGTGTGTGTGTGTGTGTGTGTGTGTGTGTGTAAGAGAGAGAGAGAGAGAGAGACTCACTTTCCTGCAGTCCAGACTAGGGCTGGCCTTGAACTCACAGAGATTCACCTGCCTCTGCCTCCCTAGTGCTAGGATTAAAGGTATACACCACCATACCCGGCCTACTAGGTCGTTTTCAGAAAAGTAAGTTCATATGTCCTCTTTAATTTAACTATTTATTGTTCACTTAAAAACTACTTATTTGTATGAGTGTTTTGCCTTCATGTGCACATGTGTACCATGTCCAGTACCTGCCCAAGGTCAGAAGAGAGCATCAGATCCCTTGGAACTAGAGTCAACAGAAGGGTATGAGCTACCGTGTGAGTGCTGGGAACTAAACCTCTAAGTTTCTGCAAGAACAAGAGCTCTTATCTGCTGAACCATCATCTCTCCAGCCTCCTACTGCCCAGTTTCTTCAAATGAAGTTGATTTTTAAACATTTCTTCCCAAAGATGGAATCACCGTAGAAGCAATGTTTTTCGCCTTTGTATATAATGTGCTTTCAATCAAACGCTGGTTAATAACCAGGCTATTTGGAAATTAGCAGACCTAAAAAACAAGAACAATAATACAAGCATTTAGCACTTATTTACTCCTCGCTATGACAAAAAATCAAGATTCTCTTTACTGGTCTAATTTTTCATTACTGGGAATACTTCATCTACAATATTTTCCTTTTTTAAGAAAAGGAAATCTGAATACTAGAAAACAATGAGGGGGTCAGGTCTTCCAAGGAACAGAGATGATATCACACAGGGAAGTGAGTCACCGTGCATCACAGCGGTGACTAAGGGGACTCGCAGCTTTTGGAGCCAAGAACCAATTCTGGTCCTAGCGGTCTGGAAAATGACTCATTTACTACCTCTATTAGCTCCCTCAAGATCAAATCAACTGCAAATTGAACGAGGTCTTCTGAAACTCAAGTGCCTCAGCTTGAGCTAACACGCCCCAGCAGCACACAGGGATTTATTTCCACATCTGGAATTAACTGGTTCTTCTGCCTGGAGAATGTAGGCTCAGCCTTGACAGCAGCATGGGACTCGATCTAGGCAAACTTCATCTAAACACTGGAGTAGCCTTTATCTTTGTGGCCTCTACGCATAAGCACACTTTGCGGGGGCGCCACCCGGTTGGTTAGCTATCTACCATCACTCATGTTCTAATAACCACTGTTGACACTAATCCGAAAGACCAGACTCAGGAAGGACTTTTGTCAATAGAAAGCCAAAGTGCGGGGACAGATAACAGGTCTCTTGTTTGCCCTGGGGTTACCTCTTCGAGTACACAGTACAACAGAGAAACTGCCCGGTAAAGTGGCGATTGGAAAAGATGTCAGACTAAGTTAGAGACCCCCAAACCATGATATGTTTCTCAGAACTTCTTAGAAAGCGCTTTGCACAGAGCTCTTAAGTCCTTAATACCTAGAAGTCTGTTGCCAGTTAGGGGGAGTCTCTCATCTGGCTCCCCAAGTCACAAACATGGAGGACTGTCACATTAACCCCCAGAGATTCTGATGTAACTGGAGCCACCCTCTCAGATAACAAAAATCAGTTAGAACTTCAGAACATCAGTTGTCCCCCTTGGAAAGGACGTTGAAATTCCTCTCCAATATTTTTCAGGTCTCCACAGTCTATATCCCAGGTCCTCTGGAAGAGCAACCAGTGCTCTCAACCACTGAGCCATCTCTCCAGCCACCCACCCACCCACCCCAAAACAATTTTTTGAAGCTTAGTCACTTTGTATCTCCCTTGTTGCCCTTTCTCAGTGAGAGTTCTCTCCACTAAACATGTGCTGATCACTTCGTATCTGTGCAAGATGACATGCTAGATGCTTATATGGAAATATAAGCTATTAGCCAGGTGGTGGTGGCGCAAGCCACCGAACTCAGTGAGTTTGAGGCCAGCCTGGTCTACAAAGTGAGTTCCAGGACAGCCAGGACTGTTACACAGGGAAACCCTGTTTCAAAAAAAAAAGAAAGAGAGAGAGAGAGGGAGAGAGGGAGAGAGGGAGGGAGGGAGGGAGGGAGGGAGGGAGGGAGGGAGGAAGACAGACAGGAAGGAAGGAAAGAAAGAAGAGAGAGAGAGAGAGAGGGAGGGAGGGAGGGAGGGAGGGAGGGAGGGAGGAAGGAAAGAAAGAAAGAAAGAAAGAAAGAAAGAAAGAAAGAAAGAAAGAAAGAAAGAAAGAAAGAAAGAAAGAAAAAGAAATATAAGAAGTTGTTTCTGTCCTCACGTGGCCTATGGTGCAAATGAACAAGCCGGAGAAGTAGGTCCTTCCTTTAAAAACACAAAAGTAGGGCCGAGGAACTTTATATTAACTTACCTCAGGCCTACAGGAAGTAGAGCTTTATCTTTATCAATTCATGGACTTCTAACTCTCAGTCATAACCTGAAATACCTAACACCCGGGAACACTGTGTTCTGAGTACCAGGGGGCACAATCATTAACCTCGAGAAATCTATAACCACAAAGTCCCCAAGCCAATCATGCAAACCCTTGACCACACGTGAGGAAGCTTTAGCAGTGCTCTGAGTGTGGGCACCGTGCTCTGGGATCACTTCCTCTGTGGAAGTTTGAGGTTTAAGAGGCTTATGCACAAAAATAATCCCCAACTTGATGATTTTAAGCCTCTGGAGGCTGGGAGCCAGCTGAAGAAGAGTTGAGGCTTTCCCCAGTAAACCCACAGCATTCTGACTAATGAAGGCAGGGAAGGTTTAAGCAGGGAAGTATGCATGAGCACCGGGTGGGGAGGTGGGGCAGTGTAGGCATGGGAGATGGGGGTAAGCAGTCAGGGGTGGGGGTCTGGAAAAGGAAGAAAACCAGAAAGTCTCAAAGGGAGGCAAGCTTCAATGCACACTGCAGGAGCCGAAGTATGCCTCAAAATGAGCCCATCCCTGTGGTGGCTCTCCCAACCTGCCCTTGGGTTTTGCCAGTAGCGGAGTCAAGAGAGCTCATGGTACAAGACAATGTGTGTATCCTCAACCTTGTGGCTTCACAATCCATTCCTCTCCACACCCTTTACTGTGCATCCCTTCATGACCCCACTCTACACTCTACACCAATCTTCCTTCATCTCCCTCCAGGGGTGGCTGACCTCAAAAGTTCACCCTTTCTTCACCTCCAGTGTCCATAGCCACCCTCTGTAATCAGCCAGTGGGCTTGAAAATGAAGAGGAGATGGAGAGAGAGGGAAAATCAGGGCAAGTTTGGGTTCAGGGGTTGTATTTCCCTTCCATTTCTCTATGTGGAGAAGCCTTTGCCTCCCAACATCTCCATCATTATATACACAATTCCTGTATTGAACTTCTTCTCTGGTAGACACTTAAAATGTTTCCTGATTTTCTTACTTGTTCTTGACTGGTGTGTATATACATGAAGAATTGATATGTTAACATGGTGACTTGCCAGGTTATGATATTTAAGAGTGGAATAAAAAGCCCAGCAGCAGTGGCACACACCTAATTCCAGCACTCGGGAGACTGAGGCAGGTGGATTTATGTGAGTTCAAGGCCAGCATGGTCTACAAAGAAAGTTCTGGGACAGCCAGGGAAGTTACACAAAGAAGCCCTGTCTCAAAAAAACAAAAACAAACAAACAAACAAACAAACAAACAAAAAAAGAATGGAATAGAAATATTAAGTCCTGTGTCATCCCCACCCCAACACACAGGGGTCACATAGATGATGATTCAAATAGATCTCTCTCAATGAGATTCAGGAGAAACTGGGTCACCAGCTAAGTACAAGCTGCTGTCATTGGAATACACTGTTCCTGAGTGACCAAGTGTCCTGCCCTTACCACACCACTGTTTCATCTAGGAGAAACTGTAGGAAATGCTATGGTCATTTGGCTCTGCCCATTGGGCATGATGAGAGCATGTTCACTTCCTTAGTTTATTTCAGTTACCAGAATATTTCAAGGAGGTAGTAGTAAAAGATGAAAGAAGGAATGTTTTTATTAAAAGAAAGAGAAAGGGAGGGAGGGAGGGAGGGAGGGAGGGAGGGAGAGAGGGTGGGAAGGAAGGAAAAGAAGGAGGGAGGGAAGGAGGGAGGGAAGGAGGGATGTCTCAATGGTTAGGATCGCTGATTGTCCTTGCAGAGGACCCAAATTCAGTTCCCAACTGTCACATTGGGTAGTTCATAGCCACCCAAAACTCCAGATCCAGGGAATCTAATGCTCTGGCCTTCATGGGCACCTGCACTTTTGTGCACATACCCACACAACACATACATTATACACATGATTTCAATTTTGTTTTTGTTTTATTTTTTGAGGCAGGGTCTCTCTGTATAGCCCTGGCTGTCCTGGAACTTGCTCTGTAGACCAGACTGGCCTTGAACTCAGAGATCCACCTGCCACTGTCTCCCGAGTGCTGGGATTAAAGGCATGCACTACCACTGCCCCGCTCAATTTAAAATTTTTCTAAAAGGTTTTTTGTTTTTGTTTTTTTAAGAAAAAAAGGGGAAGTCAGAAAAGGAAAGAGCAATAGGAGCCAGCTCATAGAGTTCACCAGTCATCAGTCCCCAAGATGAAACACAGCACAAATGGGAAAGAAACAGTCATCCAAAAGAGGAAGCAAGAAAAAGGCCGGTTCCCCTTAGTCAGGACTTTCTCATGGCTTCACAATTCGGTGGAAATGCCTACAATTTGGGAAACCAGAAACACTCAGAAAAATGAGGCTGTAATACCTCATTTCACAATAAGCAAAGGTGTACTTGTACTTGCAAATTAACCTTTACAAGTTCAAATATGAGAAGGCTTTCTCTTAGTACGTAGAGCATTGGGTGTTCATGTGTTAGATTTCCTTCTTCTCATTATTATTAATGAAACTTTTGGGTTGATTTGGTGGTGGTGGTGGTGGTGGTGGTGGGTTTTTTTTGTTGTTGTTTGTTTTTTTTTTGTTTTTTCAAGACAGGGTTTCTCTGTGTAGCTTTGCGCCTTTCCCAGGACTCACTTGGTAGCCCAGGCTGGCCTCGAACTCACAGAGATCTGCCTGGCTCTGCCTCCCGAGTGCTGGGATTAAAGGCGTGCACCATCATCATCACCACCACCACCACCCTGCTATTAATGAAAATTTTTTATAAGTCATGTATATATGCATACAAAACACATCCATATGCATAAAACTTATACTAATCATACATTTTCTAAGCCATTAAACCAACTCTTTCACACACCATCTTTTCAGAACCTGTTGTTTTTTTATAACATATACACATGCATACACATACATGTGTATGCATACATACACACATACACACTATTTCTCAAGACATTTTTAAATAAGCTTATTTTGTTGATAAGAATCTGACTGAGGTTTCTTTTTTTTTTTACATACTATATGTTCACCTTCATCATTTCACAAAAAATAAGAAAATAAAAAATAATAAAAAATGTAGCACTTGCTGGAAATACAATAGAAAACAGCTGTGCCTTTGGCATTGTCCTGCCGTAGAAATAAAGGCTCTCAGGACAATTCCCAAAGCTGGCACACTCCATGTGATGCACTCATTACCACAAGTAAATAAAGTCAGTAAATTACTGGCAAAGCATGGAGGCCATCGTGAGTCCAGAAAATACGCCTTTCATCAGACTCACTGCACAATGCATATTGCCTGGGCGAAAAGCAAATAATGATGATCAATGGGGAATTAATATTTTAGTCGAGGAGGAATGCAGATGAATGCATACTATAAATTATTAACCAGTACCTGAACTCTATCCGCTTGGCACAGCATGAAGTAGGCTTCTAAAGAGACAGGATCCATATCTTCTACCTGCCTTGTGATATTTACTCTCTAACCCACGGATAATATCCATAAAGATACATTTCTCTGAGACATCCAAGAGGGAAATTTATACCTAACTCTCTCTTTCTATAATAGAATGCAAGCAGAACATAAATATTTCTATGGTTATATTTACATAGACATACATGTTTCATGTTCTATGTCTATAAATATCATTATGCTGTAGCAAGAAAGTGACTGATGGGTCGGGAGTGGAGATCAGTTACCACTTGACATTGACTATGACCGGCACTGACACCTTAACCTCTCTGGCCTTAGTTTTTGTTTCAGCTGTAAAATAAAGAGTCAGATCACTGATGACCTTGAAGAATACACAGCTGTAAAATTCTGCACAAGAGCCCCACCATGAACAAGCTGTAGAACAGACTAGGGAAAAGTTATGATCAGGGCTCTGGCATAAGAATGAAAAATGAATATTAAAAATGAGCTCTGTTCTCTAAATGGCTAAAATGTATACTGATATGAGAACGATTGTATGTGTCTGTAATCGTATGCACATACAGTCATGTGTATCTATGGATTGCTGCTCTCTTAATGAAAAATGTAATTACTAACCAGTAATTATACACATGAGCAAGGAGCCTTGCATTTGCATAGTAGCCTCACATACAAGTTACATAGGAAATGATTAAACAATCAGCATAGAAAATGTGCTACTGGAAATATTGTGTAATCATAGACTTGCAATCCCCTGCTTATGCAATTCTTGTAAGCAGAAAGGAAGGCAGCATTTTCCTCCAGTGCGAGGACGTGAACTCAGGACCTCTACCACTGAGCTACACCCTCAGTCCTCTCTATTAGCTTTAAGAGACCCTAAAATGATTAGGTCCCTCTTTGCCAAAAACCCACAAGAGGAAAGAAGAAAATATTATATCTCATAATACAGGTCAGACTGAGGGAGGGCTGCCTACAGGGAGGTGTTTGTAAGCCAATGGCTGTGGCACAGACCCAGGAGAGATGGGAACTGTAGACAGGGAAAGGGCTGTGGTTGTTTGGGACTTGTTTTGAAGATGACGGAAGCTTTTGGCTTAGCCATGCACCTTTGGAAAGAACCTACCTAGAGCTGTCAGGGCTTAGAGAAGTCCTGTCTTCCTACTTTGTAGATGAAGGAGACCAGACAGAGTATGTACCTGGCCCTGGACTGAATATTTGTCAAGAGTCAGACTTGAAGTCAGTTTTCAACTTGCAGCCCAGCCTGTGTCCACTCATTGCTTCCCTGTGCTGCGCACGGATCCAAAACAAATCTTTCCCTCCCTGACTTTCCGTGCTGGTCCTCCAGGGGTGAATAAGAGCTTCTGTTACCTTACCCTCCCTGCGAAGGTCCTCCAAAGCTGTAAAGGTTCTCCCAAGCTGACTCATGCTTTGCGTCAGTCAATGATGCCTTTGGAGCTGTCATCCTGAATACACACTCCCAGCTGAGCCATCTAAGAGCCAAACCACTTCTACTAAGTTCTCAAAGCGGCTATGCTGCGAGGAATGGGTAGGAGGTGAGATTGAAATTCTCTGTGATTTACTGGCTTCAACTGGGTGGCTGGAGAGATGACTTAGCAGTTAAAAGCACTTACTGCTTTTCCAAAAGACTCAAACTGGATCCCCAGCACTTATGTCAGGTGACACAGAACTGCCTGTGAATTTATCACCCTCCTCTGGCTTCCAAGGGCACACACACACACACACACACACACACACACACACACACACACACACAAATAAAAATAAATCTTAGCCAGGTGGTGGTGGCGGTGGTGGTGGCGGCGGCGGCGGCGGCGGCGGCGGCGCACGCCTTTAATCCCAGCACTCCGGAGGCAGAGCCAGGCGGATCTCTGTGAGTTTGAGGCCAGCCTGGTCTACAAAGCAAGTTCCAGGAAAGGCGCAAAGCTACACAGAGAAACCCTGTCTTGAAAATCCATAAAAAAAAAATTAAAAAAATCTTAAAAAATAAAAAACAGTTGGGTGGTGGTGGCGGCACACACCTTTAATCCCAGCACTCAGAAGTCAGAGCCAGGTGGATCTCTGTGAGTTCCATGCTAGCCTAGTCTACAAAGCAAGTTCCAGGACCGGCTCCAAAGCTACAGAGAAAGCCTGTATCGGAAAAAAACAAAAACAAAAACAAAAACAAAAAACAAAACAAAAAAAAACAACAACAGAAAAAGGATGGGAGAAAAGGATCAGAAAGATTTTGATATGCTCAACACCACTCACCTAGATAGTTTCAGATTTGGAAGAAGGGGACCCTTTAACATGCTGTTGGGTGCTTCTGTCTCTAGGCTGTGCTTGCCCTATCCCGAGCGCCACACTAATGTGACAGTCTAAAACATGTCAATTAAATCTCGCTCAGACACAAGATGGCAGGCTGCTACACTGCCGAGACAGTTACTTACCCTCCCCCCTCAGATTAATCTTGTCCCATGTCAATTACGTGGTTAAAGCCTTACCATGTAATTTCAGATACAAAGATGGTTTGGGAGTCGACCTAACAATTTTGAGTTGATGGAGCTGGGTCGTGAAGAAAGAGGAAGCCAATGAAAGGAAAGGTTGACTGCCCTGAACGTTGCTTTGGAAAGCTAGAAGTTCCCCCAGATGCACAGAAAGCAGGCTGAGCCCTTCCTCCATCCCCAAGGGACTAGCCAACCCCTCTTTTTTCACTTCCACATGGAAGTCACTGGGACTTCAGGTGACGTTGTTGTGATTCGACTCAGCTCCGAATCACTGGACAGTGTCGAGATGAAGACAGCCTGAGACCCGCTCTCTCTGCACTGGGAAGGTTTGGGTTGTGGCCTGGAGGAGGTACGTTCCCAGGCACTGTTGCCACGCTCTCTTGCGGTGTTGCTTCTGTTCCACAAAGCCATGCTCTGCAGGAAAGTAGCTTAAAGTATTTTAAGTGGAAATGGATTCCAAAGGACACATGACCCAACTATGCTTTTGGAGTAAGAGGGAGAAGGAAGCTAGAAGGAGCAGGGTGGAGGCCCTTTTTGGAGTTTCTTGGAAGCCCAGACTACATGAAGAAAGACCTTGGAAGGGAAACAGTAAAGCATCTCCATCATAAGCAGGGCTCAGAGGCCACCCGTGTCTCCTGGACTCTTCCCCGACCAAAACAACAGCATTTTTTTTTTTTTTTTTCAAAATAAGTGAAAGAAAGTTTTCTTCCCTTGAAGACGAGAGTTATTCCACAGACTCGAAATCAGACCACACTGAAGCTCTGCCTGCGAAAATAATGGTTTTTCCTGACATTTT